>NC_092266.1:13483256-13505756 GCF_036320965.1 Panulirus ornatus | reverse complement strand
GTGTTCCGCCTCGTGGGTTAGAACTCATATGTAAAAGTCTGAAGACGTACAGTCATTCTGAGGCATCATTAAATCATCCCGTCTGGAAAAAAAAGATAAAGAATGAATTTAATTTTCCAATAAACGTGAGAGCGTTTCATCCCAGACCAGTGGATCTCTCATATGTTGTGAAAAAAAAAGTTGGGAGGAGATACGCGTCCATATTCAGGCTAATATATCCCATTGCTAGATTTATAGGGCCAGTATATAACCCTAAGATCCCTCATCCAGGGGCTAATGCAGCTCCAAGGCTGTGCTACATTTAGTAGCAGGGACACGTAGGACTCCTTCGAAGCTAGTTGTACTTGAGGTTATAGTGCCGGGTGAAGAGCCAACTTTCACGAGACTGCATCATCGTACAGTCTCTTTAAAGAACTTCTTGCCTCAAAGGAGGCCATCCTGTCCCTGCCACTGAGTGTAGTGCAAACTTGCAGGTGCGAGAAACCCTTGAAAAGAGGTGATGGATCTAATGCCTGAGGATGTTAGGCTATGACCTAACGCTTGGCTGTCACGTAGATCAAGTAACGAGTTCCTCTGTGTGTGTGTGTCTGTCTGTCTGTCTGTGTGGCTGGACGGCTACTGGACTACCAGGCTGCAAGAGCTCGAGGCTCTGGCGTCGGCGGAGAGGGCGAGGGAGCTGGCGGAGGCGGAGGAGCTCTGTCGACGAGCCGAGCAACTGGCTATCACCCGCTACAACGAAGCGTTGGTGAGTATGATCTTCGAAGCTTCTAAAACATTGTTTTCCTTAATGCATGATTAATATCAATATATCTTAGGATATCAAAGTGTATGATATCAAAGGGTTAGGATACCATAGGGTGTAATATCGACATATATTAAGGATTTATCAGGGTATCGTCTAAGTAAAACAGTCTATTGAAGTTCTATCTTCATCCTACACTCATCCCAGAAGACCTTACCATACAGCACAGTATATCTGACGGTAATGGTGTATCTCTTGCCTGGACGCAGAGCCGCGAGAGGGAGAACGCCCGGTCGGCCCAGCGACAGGCTGACCTGAAGGCCCAGGAGCAGGAGCTGAGGAACGCCATCTTGGGCAGCTTTCTGACGGAGGACCCCGCCGCTGCCCGCAGCGCCCTCGGCCCACAACGGGTCCTCCCCGACAGGTGGGTGGGATAATCCTGGCTATACATCTGTCACCGACCAAAGGTGGGACAGTCCCCGATCACCTTTGACTGGCGGAACCGTCCGCAACTACAATGTCGCAGGTGGATCGGTTCCCGACCACACTAGTCCCCGACCAACACCACCATCAGATGGAGCAGTCCCCGACAGCAGCTGGCAGGCGGAACAGTCCCCAACCACAGCTGGCAGGTGGAACAGTCCCCGACCACAGCTGGCAGGTGGAACAGTCCCCAACCACGACCCTCGGTATAGGATCACCTCTAGTGCCGTGTTGTCCCACATCCCCGCCTCTGACCAGCTCACTGTGGCGACAATGCCAGACCTCCGCCTCTGACGTTATACACCACATCTTATTGCACTGTAGATCCATCTACCACCTGACGATGTAGGTAGCCAGGTAGATCCCGGGTACTGTAGATCCAGGGTACTGCAGATCCCGGGTACTGCAGATCCCGGGTACTGGACATCCCGGGGACTGTATAGACTGGAAAGACAACTTTAGTAGGTTCTTGGGCGTCATCTGTGGAGGACACACACACACACACACACACACACACACACACACACACACACACACACACCACACACACACACACACCACCCACACACACACACACACACACACACACACACACACATCCTCCTGACTCAGCATAATCAAAAAGAGTTCCCAAATATTACGTTTCGAGAAATTTTACTCCAGTCGATGTAAACCTGCTCATTCTACCACAACCATCAGAGAAAATCCTGTTGACCTAAACCACAAGTCTTGAAGACTTCCACACTGTGAGTCTTGTGTTGAATCAGAGTCCAATATCAAATTTACGTTTCGATTATTGACTAATAAATTGATGGGATTCCATGGTTGCAGGTGGAAGGGTATGTCACCGGAGCAAAGAAGACAAATTGAAGAAATTCGAAGACATCAGATGCAGGAGAAGAAGGTTAGATTTATTCTTCCGATTTATTCTTGTCTCTTTTCATGCATCATTTTCTTTCTTATTTGTGTGTTTAGTTTCATATTTGCTGTTATCGCTTGGAGTGTTTAATGTTCACTCACGCCATCATAGTAAAGGACAGAGGAGAGGGATCTGTGCCATCATGAATACTATCATCTTCTCACTGTTATTCTCTGTCCACCATCTGTCCTGACCCATCGCCAGTCAGCAGATAATGCCATATTCATCATCACCTTCTTTGCCATTAGTATGTACATTCTACTGTCATGTTCACTGTTATATGTACTGTTAATTAGAAATCTGAAGGGCCTGTATTTGGCACGGGCCTTGATCAATTGACGACCCCATTTTCTATTCTTTCTTTCGTGTATTTGTATGTGTGTGGTTAAATTTGAAATAATATTCAGTAAGAATTGATAAGCGCAAAGAATATAATCCTTTAGAGACATTTTTTTTTAGCATTATTTCAATAGATTCTTCAGTTATCAATTAGTCTGGCCCTCCGGGGCCCTACCTGGGCTGAAGACGGCCCATTTTCTATTTATGACCGATAATGAACGGTAGGTTATTCATTTTGTGCTCCAGGGTTCTCTGCCTAGCAAGGCCATTTAGGCCATCAAAGTCAAGCTACATCCAGTAGAGCGAAGAATTTTCATCATTCTCTCCAAGTATTAAGAGTAATATTCACACCAAATATACTGTAGGTATATAGAGGTCCCTTGTCAACATATCTAATTTGTACTGAAGACATAGCGTTAGCCGCACAGCTCACAAACTCTTTTCCATGTGTTATAGATTGACATAGACGTTCATATCTAAATGTGTGAAAATAGGATGAAGAAATTATCATCCTTCTGTTCTATAGTTGCAGTAAGAACAACATAGAAATTCCGAGTTTACCTCAAAAAAAAAGCTATATAGTTTGTTTGTTTTTCTTTCGGAAGTTTGCTGGTAGAACTTCCAAGAAAAATTTTGAAAAAAAAAAAAGTTAGGGAAAATTTAATTATCAGACTCTCAGCTCCAGCCAATTAGTGAGTCGTATGATGGACTTTGAACCCAAGAGGAGATCTTGAGGAGACAGAGAAACTGAACTGTATATTTATAGAAGATATGGAGGTCTTTGAATGCGGAATTATGATTATATATACATCTTCCATCTCTGAATGAGGATCGAGGTTTTTTTTATTATCATTCTACGACTTTTATTACCAAAATCTCCTTTTGTCAGTACTGAACATCTCTCCATTTTCTTTCTCTTTCTTTCGACTTAAAGGAAAAGGTAATGCAGGATCTCATCTCCTCACCTTTCAAGGAAAATGTTGTCCGAGGGGGATAATGTTTCCCTTTTTTTGCCCCAGTTCCTTTGAGAACGTTAGAACTCAATTATGAATAAGTCAGAATTGAAGCTTCGGGTGGTTCGCTTTCTGCCTCGAAACCTTTTTTTTTTTTTCTTCTTCTTCTTATCAGAGAATTATGTCACCTTCAGAATATTTAGTGCTGAGACCTGACACCTCTTCTTCCACATCCCTCTTGGTCTGTTTAACTGGCGAGACTTAAAGAGAAAATATTATATGCTGATCTTTGGATCCTTTCAGTCCCGGCCTTGAGATGAATGTGAATTAAGGAAGCTCGTAACATTTGTATTTGTGATACGCCCTGTCGCCAGGATTTCATATTTCAAGTATTATGAATACGAATGGAGTCTGTGAAAGTAATTTGAGGATGTAAGAGTACTTTTACGAGACTCGACTTACATTTTAGTATAAACTTCTCAAAAGAAGGATTCTGAGCTTATTGTTCCACGAGTTTTAAGCTCCTTTCGTAGGTTTAGATCTTCTCTCTGAGTAAGTCTGTCGACGAAATTGTTTTTCCTCTCTTGTCAGTCACCCATATCATACGATATACAAACATCCATAGATTTCTGTATTCGATCCTGCATTTTCTTCTTCCTTTTGTCTTATTGTAGATGATGTAATGGGGCGTTGGCATAGTTATAAATCGAAGAATTTTACCACACACACACACACACACACACACACACACACACACACACATTCACTGTCCTTTTCTAGCCTGGCAAGCGCCCAACTTGCTTATCTTCAGCACACTGATAGATGAAATGATATACATCGTTTACATCTGTTCTGTGACTGACTGTGCTTCGCCTCTGCTTGATCTAACTCCTATGAAAAGACTTGGAGAGCTTGAGAGAAAAAAAAATACAAAAACTGAAGGTATGACGATCATTCTCAGCTGCCGTACAACGACCAAGATTCTAAACAAGGGATCTTACCTGAAATCAGCCACATTATTGGGATCAAGATGCTCAACACATCCCAATCTATCTTAAAGGCCTTCCAGACCTTCTTCTCAGGTGGGAGACATCTATACAGACATCTATACAACTAGCAATAGGTTTCGAATATATGGTACTCATGAACTTTACCATGAGTGACAACAGTCATACGATCCTGTCCCATGGGATATCATTAACCTCTTTGAGATGACTATCGCCACATTCCTCCCGAAACCTCCATCTGCTCTGGTCACAGCCTGAGTTAGGAGTGGATAATAACACTCAACACCAAACTGAAACGAGATGGTTGCCTTCAAAACAAACTTCTGGTGCTGCCAGAAGTGCTATTGCGCTATTGCTGTAGCACGTATTGAGGGTTCTTACTATATCCTGGGACTCGGAGTCAAATAACTGGACATCTACGCTCCAAATGGAACAATTTGCTATCCTTATGGCCTTTAATTATGTTGAAAACTCTTATTATGGTCTCATTGTAAGTGTTCCTCTTTCATCATTAACTATATTAAACTCGCTTCATTATGACTGTAGTATGCTTGTGTCTGAAACACTACACCAGGTATAAACAAATCACTCAAGATGGGTTTCGAGTCCACTTTTTCTGGGTTTGATCCCATGTTGGGATTAGAGTGCATGATAAAGCTCACACCTTGGAGCATTACCACCAACAGCAGTAACGCTCACACCTTGGAGCATTACTACCAACAGTAGTAACGCTCACACCTTGGAGCATTACCACCAACAGCTGTAACGCTCACACCTTGGAGCATTACTACCAACAGCAGTAACGCTCACACCTTGGAGCATTACTACCAACAGCTGTAACGCTCACACCTTGGAGCATTACTACCAACAGCAGTAACGCTCACACCTTGGAGCATTACTACCAACAGCAGTAACGCTCACACCTTGGAGCATTACTACCAACAGCTGTAACGCTCACACCTTGGAGCATTACCACCAACAGCTGTAACGCTCACACCTTGGAGCATTACTACCAACAGCAGTAACGCTCACACCTTGGAGCATTACTACCAACAGTAGTAATGCTCACATCTTGGAGCATTACTACCAACAGCAGTAACGCTCACATCTTGGAGCATTACTACCAACAGTAGTAATGCTCACACCTTGGAGCATTACTACCAACAGTAGTAATGCTCACATCTTGGAGCATTACTACCAACAGCAGTAACGCTCACACCTTGGAGCATTACTACCAACAGCAGTAACGCTCACATCTTGGAGCATTACTACCAACAGTAGTAATGCTCACATCTTGGAGCATTACTACCAACAGCAGTAACGCTCACATCTTGGAGCATTACCACCAACAGCAGTAACGCTCACATCTTGGAGCATTACTACCAACAGTAGTAATGCTCACATCTTGGAGCATTACTACCAACAGCAGTAACGCTCACACCTTGGAGCATTACCACCAACAGCAGTAACGCTCACACCTTGGAGCATTACCACCAACAGCTGTAACGCTCACACCTTGGAGCATTACCACCAACAGCTGTAACGCTCACACCTTGGAGCATTACTACCAACAGCAGTAACGCTCACACCTTGGAGCATTACTACCAACAGTAGTAATGCTCACATCTTGGAGCATTACTACCAACAGCAGTAACGCTCACATCTTGGAGCATTACTACCAACAGTAGTAATGCTCACACCTTGGAGCATTACTACCAACAGTAGTAATGCTCACATCTTGGAGCATTACTACCAACAGCAGTAACGCTCACACCTTGGAGCATTACTACCAACAGCAGTAACGCTCACATCTTGGAGCATTACTACCAACAGTAGTAATGCTCACATCTTGGAGCATTACTACCAACAGCAGTAACGCTCACATCTTGGAGCATTACCACCAACAGCAGTAACGCTCACATCTTGGAGCATTACTACCAACAGTAGTAATGCTCACATCTTGGAGCATTACTACCAACAGCAGTAACGCTCACACCTTGGAGCATTACCACCAACAGCAGTAACGCTCACACCTTGGAGCATTACTACCAACAGCAGTAACGCTCACACCTTGGAGCATTACTACCAACAGTAGTAACGCTCACACCTTGGAGCATTACCACCAACAGCAGTAACGCTCACACCTTGGAGCATTACCACCAACAGCAGTAACGCTCACACCTTGGAGCATTACTACCAACAGCAGTAACGCTCACACCTTGGAGCATTACTACCAACAGTAGTAACGCTCACACCTTGGAGCATTACCACCAACAGCAGTAACGCTCACACCTTGGAGCATTACCACCAACAGCAGTAACGCTCACACCTTGGAGCATTACTACCAACAGTAGTAATGCTCACACCTTGGAGCATTACATCCTGAACTGTTATAGAATTAATGAGTTCAGAGATGATACTCACCAAACATTACAAGATATGTACAAACATGTCTTCCATAGCAATGGTCTTAGCTCGGATACTTAAAAAAGTATCATAAATTTGCTTATCATAAATAGTTTCTTTCTTATCTATCTTGATACGTAATCTGATCACTGTTATTCCACTATTGTAAACTTCACTTACCATATTCATCGCTAAATCCTTCACTGTGTTGCCCAAACCATGTCAACACTTTCCTCACTATGTAACCTATGATGTTTTTCAGTCATGAAGGCCCACAACCTGGGCCTGTGGTGTACACACTGCATCCTCTTTTGCTCCACCGCCCTCAGGATGGGTCGGAATGTACGATAAAATAGCAGCAGTTGAGGCAAAAATTTTGTATCACTGTAGCCCATTGGAACTTCTTATATATCATCTTCAAATGCTCGTTTTCTTTCTTTTTTTCTCTTTTTTTGGGGGGGAGGGAGACGAGAATGTCAGACAACTTGGTACATACATTATTGTTTGTTAGGTAAATACATGGAGACAACCTTGCTGCCCCAGCACCTCTGTTTAGCGAACACCGTGTACAGGTTACCATGCTACCCTGTGGCCTGCGGCCTTGACCTTAGCTTGGGTCATTGGAGGGGAGGGTCAGGTGGAAGAGGTCATCTTCTGTACATACCTCATCTTCTCTACATACACTGTCATCATCACTACACCCCCTCTCATTCCCGCTATACCCTTATGTTCATTACAACCCACGTATGTTCCATGCCCTCATTCTCGCGTTGCCCATTCCCTTCACTAAGCTAGGGGTCAAGGCCAGCCTTTTTCCACACACACACACACACACACACACACACACACACACACACACCATAGCACTATAGCATTACCATGATCACTATTATTGTCATTGTTCTGCAGCGTCGGGAGGAGAGCGAGCGTCAGAAGGACCTGGCGTGGGAGGACCTGGCTGCCCGAGCCGACAGGACGGGTCTCCTCCTGGCTCACACGGACAGGTTGAACGCCAGGTAAAGACCCAACAGTTAGGTATGGTCTTCCTTTGTTCCTTCGGTCCTACGACGTGTGAGGACGAAGCCACAGCTGATGTAGCCTAAGGTAAATTAGACCCAGCGCGAGGTAAAGCCATTGGCGGGGCCCTACCAGACGTAAGTACTTACCTCCCAGACTTAGTTAAGTCCCTACCAGACGTAGGTAGATCCCTACCATATGTAGGTGCATCCCTATCTGATGCAAGCACATCCCTATCAGACGTAGGTAGGGTCCTTACCTGACGTAAGTAGGTCGCAACCAGACAGAAGCAGGTCTCTACCAGACGTAAGTATGTAGGTTCCTACCAGACGTAAGTTGGTCCTTACCAGACGTAGGTAAGCTCCTACCGGACGTAAGTAGACCTCTACCAGACGTAAGTAGGCTCCTACCAGACGTAGGTAGGTTCCTACCAGACGTAAGGTAGGTCCTTACCAAACGCAGGTAGGTACGTAGGCTCTTACCCGACCTAAGCAGGTTCCTACCAGACGTAAGTAGACCAATACCAGACGTAAGTAGGTCCCTACCGGACGATCGGAGAAGCCCAGCCATAGGCAGGAACAGGTCCGTAAACAAGGCTCTTCATCAGGGAGGGGGGAACACTTGTTTGAGAGTAAGCCAAAAAAAAAGAAAAAAAAAGTTAAAACTTCAACATGTTTCCTCGAGTTTCTTGTGTGTGTGTGTGTGTGTGTGTGTGTGTGTGTGTGTGTGTGTGTGTGTGTGTGTGTGGTGTCGCTAACTCAGCTGCCTGCTTTTAAAACTTCACTTCTTATACAGGTCACCAATTCTGTCCATCGCTGTTTCTCATACTGTTTGTCTTTGCTTTTGTATTGGATAACGAAGTGCTTCCTGGACCCCGCCTCTCTAGACTGGCCTGAAATTCATGTGGAAACTTGGGTGACAGAAGGCCCTCCGCCCGCCCCACCCCCCACCTCTCTCTACCAGCGGCTTGTAACTCCCACTGACGCATTTTACTCCCCCTTGCTCAACTTCAATACCGTCCCCTCCCTGCTGCTCTCGACTGTCATCTGTTTTCTCCCTCTCTGTCTCTTTTTTGAAGCTGGTCCACTCAGTTCGAACCCTCAGTGTTCCAGTATGAATAGAATAACATTAATATTCATGTGATGAATGATGAAGAAGCTGTGTGACGTTAAGAGCTGTGAGCCAGTGTTGGGTAAAGCCTTGTGAAGCTTAAGTCCAGGTCTGAAAGTTGTCTCAGTACGATATCTGTTACCTGTCATTTTATATCATATCTGTTACTTACTCCATCATATTAGCATATCTGTGATCTTTTACATCATATCATATATTTTACCTATTGCATGACATCAGCATATCTATTGCCAGTTACATTAGATCAGTATAACTGTCAGCTATTACATCATATCAGTATATGTTACCTATTACACTATATCAGTATATCTGTTACCTATTACATTATGTCACTGTATCTAACATCTCTTACTTTAGATCAGTATATCTGTACATATTACCTATCACATTATATCAGTATATCTGTACATATTACCTATCACATTATATCAGTATATCTGTTGTCTATTACATCAGTGAACCTGTTCCATATTACATTATATCAGTATATCTCTTACTTATTACACTATATCACTATAGCTGTTACCGAGTATATTTCATCATTATATGTTTTCTATTACATTCTATCAGTATATCTATTACCCATTACATTGTATCATTATATCTTTTCCTGTTGCATCATATCACTATATCTGTTACCTAATACACTATATCATTTCATCTGTTGCTCATTGCTTTATATCAGTATATTTTTTACCTATTACATTACATCATTACATCTTTACCATTTTCAATATATCAATATATCTTTACCGATTACATTATATCATTGTATGTGCTACCTATTACTTTTTAACAGTGTATCTGTTGCCAATTACGTTACATTTTCGTATCTATTCCCTATTGGAAATGAAATGTTTGAGGACAATATGTGGTGTGAGGTGGTTTGATCGAGTAAGTAATGAAAGGGTAAGAGATGTGTGGTAATAAAAAGAGTGTGGTTCAGAGAGCAGAAGAGGGTGTGTTTAGATGGCTTGGACGTATGGAGAGAATAAGTGAGGAAGGATTGATATAAAGGATATAGGTATCAGAGGTAGAGAGAGCAAAGAGAAGCGGGAGATCAAATTGGAGGTGGAAGGATGGAGTGAAAAAGATTTTGAGCGATCGGGGCCTGAACATGCAGGAGGATGAGAGGCGCGCAAGGAATAGAGTGAATTGGAACGATGTGGTATACCGGGGTCGACGTGCTGTCATTGGACTGAACCAGGGCATGTGAAACGTCTGAGGTAAACCATGGAAAGGTTTGTGGGGCTTGGATGTGGATAGGGAGCTGTGGTTTTGGTGCATTACACATGCCAGCTAAAGACTGAGTGTGAACGAATGTGGCTTTTTTTCTGTTTTCCTGGCCCTACCTCGCTGACGCAGAGGGTGGCAATGTAATCTCCTGTGAGGTGATGTGGCGCCAGGAATGGATGAAGGCAAGCGAGTATGAATACGTACATGGGTATATATGTACCTGGCAGTGTATGTGTATGTATATGCATGTATATGTGTATATGTTGATACGTATACGTATATGTATGTATATGTGCGTATGTTTTTATGTATATGCATATGTAAGTATATGTATATATGTTAATATGTATATCTATATGTCTGTATTTGCACGTGTATGAACGTGTATGTATATATGTGTGTATATGATTGGATGGGTCTTTCCTTCTTCTGTTTCCTAGCGCTACCTCAGTGGCGCGGGAGACAGCGACCAAGTATCATAAGAAATGATGAAAAGATAATATATGTTTACCCATTACATTATATTATCATTACCTATTACCTATTCCATTACAACAGTATATCTGTGATCTGTTACATTATACCTGTACGATATCTGACCCATTCCATCAAGTCAGGAAGAGACATGTTAGAATCGAGCTGAATCATACCCATGTTAGATGAATACATCATTCAATACGCTTAGCATATTCATGGAGACAAGGTCGGTCTTTCAGCACAAAAACCTACATCTGAGAACTCTCTTTGCCAGGATATCTGGAAGGAATGGTAAGATGTTTGCAATTCACGTCTGTGAATCCAAATAGATGAATTTCGAGCCTGTTTGGATAAGCTGAGTCCTCCTCCTCCTCCTCCTCCTCCTCCTCCTCCTCCCCCGTCAGATTCCCCTCTCCCCAACCTCTCTTGTCCTTCAAGGAAGATGGACGTGACCTGATTCCAACGAGGTTATACTTCATTTAGATGAAGTATGGTCAAGGGCTGGTGTCACACCCTAACGCTGCTAGAGACTCGGTCGTCCCTCCTGCCTCCTTACCCGTATAACCTTACACCAAACACGTATTTCAGCGGCAGCGCTCGAACTTAAACTCTTTCTCCTAAAGTTCAGAGCAAAAGTTTGTGAGACCGAAAGTCTCTACTGTTGACGAAGCTTTTACACAGACCTGAGAGTTAGTGGTTCAAACATTTTTGACTAAAGTATCGAAGTAAGTTGGCAAAAATACTCCCCCCCCCAAAAAAAAAAATTGGTATTTCCCTACCCCTAACCTCACATTCTTGTCCCAAGACACAAGTCTGTGGGGCTTAGGAGGCCGACTAAATCCTCTGGTCAGGACCGCGTGAGATGGGTAGTGAAGATATGTGGGGTGAGTGTGTGAGGCTATTGAGTGGTAGGTGTTCAGTGCATCAGTATGGGAATTGCATTTTTGGGCGTGAGGAGTAATGTGATATATATCTTGAGTCGATGTTCTATCACATTGTGGTGGTCCAGGTCGCAGGCGAGAGAAGGTGACTCAGGCTTGTCTAGGGAGTGCGGTTTCAATTGGGTAGATGGCTAGTGGTGATTGTCGGGTCATGAGAAGGGGAATGTTTATTAGGGTGGTGTTTGCATGGGGTTGGGGTACCTGTGAATGGCTGTCACTGCTAACGTGTGAGACAGAGTTCATCTGTCCCTTTCCACGTGAGAAGATGTGTATAATCATCCATAAGTATACATCATCCAACACACCACAGACACGCTCCATTACCTTTTGCTATCACAACATTTGTATGAGACGGTTGGTCATGAAGTAAGAATTAGGCTCTTTTGTGAAGGAAATATCTGTTCTTGATTACCCTTAGCATTATCATAACTGCTGCGTCACATGATTACTGTGTGGCCGCTAGCAACGCAAGAGTGGGCCGTTTTGACAACTGTTTCTTTCCCTAGTCCTCGAAGCTTTGGAACTCTTTACCCTCTCATGTCTTTTCCAATAACTATAACCTACACCATTTTATAATCTAGTAAAATACATGGATAAAGATCTATAACTGAGAAATGATTAAGGCAAATGATAAGGTGGAACTTTTAAAGATATGAATTGTCTGTGTTTCTGCAGGAGGCGAGAGGCGGAACTGCTGCAGGAGAACACCCGTTTGGCTGAGGAACAGCGTCAGGAGCGCCAACGGCTTCACCATCTCATGACCACCAATGTTCCCACTGATGACTTCTACGGCAGTTTTGGGATCTATCCACGCTGATGACCTGACTCAAACACCTCATGATGACTTGGGTCACACATACCGTGATGATATAGGACAGCCCACCATGTTGGCCATGGCCGCACCCACCATGGGTCACGTCCACTATGGCCTACATCCACCATGAAGTCCTGGACCTCGCTCGTAGGAACACCAAGGAATACACTGAATGGTTGAGGAGTATGTTAATGGTTCTGGTTCAGTTCTACCTGTCGATAGATTCGAAATCTTACCTGTCATATCATATCTCAAATGATATATAGTGTGATGCATATTGATCTTATATTCTACTTCCTTATGTAGACTCTAATTTTTCCTGTCAGATTATCAGAATCAACATGTAAGTGGACAGTAACATCTAATACCGAGCTTTCCATTCTATTATTGTAGTATGGCATTAAAGCGAACTTTCGTAAACGTTTTCTTTTTCACAAAAATTCTATACAGAAACAGTATTTCCAGAGGTTAACTATGGTATAATTCATGGTTTCTTATTATACAAGCAAACAGAAAATATACACGAAAAGTAAGCAATCAGATAAATGAATAATGAATTTTCCACTTTGAACTCTAGGCTTGTTCAAATGTAAGCTTTTAATTTCTTATTACCTGCTTCCACAGGACAGGGAGGGAGTTTTGTACTCCTGGAGGGATATCTCTTGAATATTCTCTGTGTGTAAGTCTCTGTTAACACTTCGAGGCTGAGTCATATATTATAATACCGAGCTATATTTGAATGACGAATGGTGGATATCTACAATACAGAGAGGGAATTCTCAGCTTGTAAGGGTCCGAGGTGAAAAACTTACTTTCAGCGGGGCAGTCAAGAAGGTTCTCATTCCAGTAGAGTATATCATTTACCTGTTTTCGACTGTAGCGCTGCCCAGAGCTATCTATCTATCTATCTATCTATCTATATAGATATCTAGATATCTAGATATCTGTCATTCCTCATCCACCCCACATCACTTCATTTGCTCTCACCTTCTGCCATTCTACACTCAACCTCTGCTGGTATTTTTTCACATAAGTCTCATTTCCAAGATCACTTATTCTCACGACTTTTCTCTCACCGACAATGTTTCCTCTTTTCCGAGAACCTTTACAAATCTACACCCTCGCCTCCACCCAATTACATCCAAAAGTCTCTATTTTACAAGCTTATCAGTTACTATGCAGTCTGATGATGTTTGCTGACCATCTTTCCTACTTTACTTATGTGTGCTTGTGTACGTCTGTCTTTTTAAACCAAGTGCTCTTAATCACAGTCCTTTTTCAAAGAATAACCCCACAAGCTGTTCATAATGTCCACTCCTAACGCTGAATACCTCAAGCCCCAATTTATACCCTCAACTGCAACATTACTCACCTTTGCATTTACATCACAACAAAACTGCTGAAACACTCAATTGACTGCTCCCAAAATTCTTGCCTCTCATTATCTTTCTTCTCATGGTCAGATGCGTGAATATTAACCATCTCTTGCCATATACTTTCATCTTTACCCACATCAAACTAGAATTAACTTCTTTACACTCTATCACACACTCCCACAACTGCTGCTTTAGGGGTAGGGCTTCTCCTTCCTTAGCTCTTGTCCTCTCACCAACTCCTGACTTTACTCCAAAGACTTTTCCAAACCATTCTTCCCCTTTACCCTTGAGCTTTGTTTCACTCAGAGCCAGAACATCCAGGTTTCTCTACTCAAACATACTACCTATCTCTCCACTCTTCACATCTTGGTTACATTCACACACATTCAGACACCCTAACCTGAACCTTCGAGAAGGATGAGCGCTTCCCGCCTGGTTCCTTCTGTTCCTTCTTCTAGAAATTTAAATACAAGAAGGGTAGTAGGTTTCCATATCTCCGCTCCCACCACCTTTAGTCGCCTTCTGCGACACGCAGGGAATACGGAGGTAGACGTGTTTCAATTCCTAAAAGAGGAACATATAAGAATAATAAAAACAACCAAAAAAACAAGTGATTTAATCTACGCAAGAGGAGGGAAAAAAAACTTGTGGAGGGAGCGCTATGCGCTAAGAACAGCACGGTGTGCTCTAAAACGGTGGTACTAGCCAACTCGTCGTTTATAATGTGTTGTAACCCTTGCGTTTAGGTCCACGTTATTGAAACACACTAGAATAACACAGTGTATACCAGTCAAATTGCCACCTCCTTCATACGGTTGGGCGACACTCTGGTCACCTACCGATAGCTGGGTAGCCATCTGGGCCCACGTCATTATCAATAAGATAACTGTCATTGAGTCGTGATGGGACACTGTTCAATAACCTATATGATGATCTAATAACTTCAACAGTCGATATACATATAAGCGTACGTAGAGTAAAAATCTACTTTCACAATGTCGATCTCGGCCCACCATTACCACAGGTATTACGCATAGGTCTAGATCAATAGACTCGTAAGATATGATTACACTAAGAGAACTGATACACAGAATTATAGAACAATGAACAGCAAACAGAACATTGGGTTCTTTTTTAAAGGTTTTAGTCTTGAGTTACGAAACAAATAGTTACCATGTGTGAATTTTGCATCTACGAAGCCACGAACGATGCGTGCTGAGGACATGGGGATAATTATCTATCGTTTACCCGTAAATTATTTATCGTTTACCCGTAAATGTGTCGCATTCAACTACTGCACAGATTGTCTTATTAATCTTATTGCGGAATAAATTATTTAAAACACTTCTAAGCCTCATGAGAATGAAGTCTGTCTGTTCTAGACTTAAATCATTTCTAAGATAAACTGTTGGTGTTTGATGGTTTTAAGAAATTGTGTTAAGTAACCTCTTAACTTACTCTTTCCTAAAGATGAATAAGGTGAGGTTTTCTAGACTGCTTTCATGGGATGCATATCTTGTTCGATACCCAACTCATTTCAGATACGGATTAAGGTTCATTTGAACAGTAGGACACCACTGATTTATTTCCTTATACGCCGTTACAAGATCAAAGTGTACCATGAGATTACGTATTCACAAAGAAAATTCATTGTCAGTATCAGGTCCGCAAGACACAGCTACCAGCAGCGCTCCTCCTAAATCAGCGAACAAGTTCGCCAGATCTCCCTCAAAGCTCCACTGATATTTTTCATTCTTCTTGCGACTTTCACACGAGGGCGTCTCGCTCCCTGACACATGCAACATACGACACGTGTGTATGTCTTCATACATGCACGTGCGTGTGTACATACGTGTATACAAATATGGAGACGTGTGGAGGTGGGTGTGTGTGTGTGTGAGGAGGGAGAGGTGGGTGTGTAGGGTAGGAGATGTGGGTGTGCGTGGAGAGGGAGAGAAGGGTGTGTATGGGGAGGGAGAGGCGGATGTGTGTGGGAAGGGAGAGGTGTATGTGTGTGTGCGTGTGTGGGAGGGGGGGAGGGGGGAAAGAGAGGTGGGTGGGGAGGAAGAGGTGGTTGTGTGTGGGGATAGAGAGGTGGGTGTGTTGGGGAAGGGAGAGGTGAGTGTGTGTGGGGAGGGAGAGGCGCTAGCGTCTGTCAGTGTGTCGTGTGGGGCGACCCTCTCTTTTGTCCGGCTGTCACACCCACTCTCCAGCACCCCGCCCGTAGCTTTTGTTCCCTCAGCCTCCCCTCCCCTCCAGCTGGCTAGCTGTCCTCCCCTCCTGCTGGCTAGCTATCCTCCCCTCTTGCTGGGCTGGCTATCCTCCTCTCCTGATGGGCTGGATATCCTCCCCTCCTGCTGGCTAGCTATCCTCCTCTCCTGATGGGCTGGCTATCCTCCCCTCCTACTGGCTAGCTATCCTCCCCTCTTGCTGGGCTGGCTATCCTCCCCTTTTGATAGGCTGGCTATCCGCTCCTCCTGATGGGCTGGATATCCTCCCCTCCTGCTGGCTAGCTATCCTCCCCTCCTGCTGGCTAGCTATCCTCCCCTCCTGCTGGCTATCCTCCCCTCTTGCTGGCTAGCTATCCTCCCCTCCTGCTGGGCTGGCTATCCTCCCCTCTTGCTGGCTAGCTATCCTCCTCTCCTTCTGGGCTAGCTATCCTCCCCTCCTGCTGGGCTGGCTATCCTCCCCTCCTGCTGGCTAGCTATCCTCCCCTCCTGCTGGCTAGCTATCCTCCCCTCTTGCTGGGCTGGCTATCCTCCCCTCTTGCAGGTTTGGCTATCCTCCCCTCCTGCTGGGCTACCCTCCCCTCGTACTGGGCCGGCTATCCTCCCCTCGTACTGGGCCGGCTATCCTCCCCTCTTGCAGGTTTGGCTACCCTCCCCTCCTGCTGGGCTACCCTCCTTCCCTTTTTTCTTTTCTACCCTCCAATCGACGCTGGCCCTCCAGCTTTGCCCTCCCCTCCCACAGGGAAAGCCACTTGTCTCCCAATTCTACCCGGGGAGCGACCCACGGCCCTCTAGGCCCCACCCTCATTGTCAGCTGGGACAACCACCTCCTGAATACTCACATTAGACCCATGATGGACGACCTCGGGGCCACAGTGGAGTCGTGGTCGTTGTTTGCAAAGGCGAGTGTAGGTCCCTCCACTCCACTTACCTTGTTCCCACATCCTCAACACCCGTACCTCCGCACGGTCACCCTCCACATCTTCTGCTCACCATCTTGTCTCCTCCCTTGAGGGGGCAACGTAATGTTGGAAGCGGCAGCACCAGTCGTCAGGTGCACGAGGCTCAGGTGTGTGTGTGTGTGTCCCTGTTGGGTACTTCACCTCACCTTCACTCCCACAACACTACGACCTTCATTCCTGCTGCCCACACCACTGACACCCGTAATCTTCCCACTTGCAACACTGCCACTGGTGGTATTCCCAACTTCAACGTTACCTCTCTCATTTCTATCACCTGCACCACTGCCACCCACCACCCTGCCACACTTTATATTGCCCACCACAACCCTGCCGCCCTCAGCACTGCCGCCCATCCTACACCCTACTACTTCACCGCCCACTGCAACAGAATTAAAGTCCATAACCAGTTTACTGGTTTAACCCGAGACAATTCAGATCTGATCAGGGTTATCCACACTAGCCCAGCTGATCCGAGCTGTACCCAGCTCCCTCACAGCACAGCCAGTTCTTCATGGCTCAGCTCCGGTTCAGCACAGCCCAGTAGAGTCTCTCCTCCCAACCCGAACAGGGTCAGAGGAACTGAGATCTCGCCACGTCACTTCTAGTTTACCTCAGCCGTTTCACGTAACCCAAGACTTATTTCTTCTCGGACTATCCCAGTCCGTTTCAACCCACCAAAGTTAATGTTATCTCGTTTCAGGCCAGCCAGGACCAAATCACACACCATTTCATCCCAGCTTAATACATATCCTATGCATCCACCCAAGTCCTTATCAGGTCTTCATAAGTCAACACAGCACAACAGAGCATATCCCAACCTAGCATAGCATACCAACCTCACTACCAGCCATGCCTATGCTGTACCAATGCCTGGCTCTGTCAGTGGATAAGATTTGTGGAACGCCTTTACTCTCTCATCAGATGACGGTAGACATGGAGGTAATAAAGGAGATTATAAAGAAATCATTTAAAAGGTCTTGACTTTGATAAAGAATATGGCGATAGGTGACGGACAGCGCTTTACTACCCAGCCTCGTGTACATATATCCTTGTGAGCAACATCGAACAAGGAACCACAACATACATTTTTGTCCACACTATGAAAAAAAAAAAAGTCTTTTCCCTTAAGATTGGTTAGTCTTTGAATGTCATTTTCTCACTTTCTGTGCAAAGTTCTGAGAAGAATGCAAACTTCCTGGGATAAAAACGAGGGAGTGTTTATCGAATGTGTTATCTGGGAGACGGTAGCCACTGTGACTTATCCTGGGCAAGGGGAACAGCAGAATTATGTTTATTAACCTAATAACATCCTCAACGATTTGATGAGGATGGGAGGAAGACAGAGAGGGATCCCTTGAGACCCTGGCCTCTCGGGTGGGGGGATTGTATCTCTCGAGGAAGAAAAAGAAGAATAGGGAGCCCTGAAAACCCAATTCTTTAGGGAGTGGCTTCCCTTGCCTTTCTCACAACCCAGACTACAGCAATATCCCTCTCCCACAACCATCATAACCCCCTCATACACCCCATCACACACACACACACACACACACTCCAGCAATATCCCTCTCCCACAACCATCATAACCCCCCACACACACACACACACACACACACACTCCAGCAATATCCCTCTCCCACAACCATCATAACCCCACTCACACACACATACACAAACACACACACACACACACTCCAGCAATATCCCTCTACCACAACCATCATATCCCCGCCTTATACACACACACACACAAACACACACACACACACTCACTCACACTCTCCCCTGTCACCCACAGTGCTGCTAGACTCCCTCTCCTCCTCTCCCCCTCTCAAGACTTGGCGAAGGATACACACTTGTGCACGGACGCATGCAGGAGACCAGCCCCAGGAACAGGCGTGACAACACCTTCCCTGGTCAGCTTCATGCCCGGAGCTCCATCGCGTTGTCGTAGTCAATCAATACATCAACCAGTCAACGTGTTCTGGCGTGGGTAAGTCTTTCACGACCCATGTACAAACCTAAGTACAAAATAGGTGGTAAGGATGAGACGAGTTACAGTACCAGGACGAGGCATATGCTAGGGAGAACGTCTCCTCACTCAGTTTGAAAGTTGGAGAGTACACAGGACCGGATACAGCACGTCAGAAAATGACTAGAGGAAACGTAATGTGAATCAGCAAAGTTGTTAGGAGAGAGAGAGAGAGAGAGAGAGAGAGAGAGAGAGAGAGAGAGAGAGAGAGAGAGAGAGAGAGAGAGAGAGACAGACAGACAGACAGACAGAGACAGACAGACAGACAGACGAGAGACAGACAGACAGACAGACGAGAGAGACAGACAGACAGACGAGAGAGACAGACAGACAGACAGACGAGAGACAGACAGACAGACAGACAGAGATCGAGAGGCGTAACATCTCATGAAGTTACTTAATGAGCAGTCATGCGAGGCGTTGATTAGCTGGGAGCGTTAAGTAATGCGTCTGAGCTGCGGTCTGCCAGATGTTGATTGGCTAATGGGACTGGTGTTGGTCGTACCTGCGCCTGCGCTGGTATGTAAGCGAGCGCCTTATTGGCTGTTGGTGCTGGCAATTCCCAGACGTCCATCTAAGCTGGTGTGTAAGGGGACGCTGATCCGCCCATGACACGAGAGTGGGTGGAGAACCCAAGCCTGACCTAACCTAACCTACCAAAACTTAGCAACTTTTACTGGCACAGATGAAGCAGGTTTCACTCGTGTGTCCAGTTCAGCACAGCAGTTTGACACGAGTGATGCGCCCTGCCTGCTGACGGCCGATTCATCTTACCAATGAGGGTTTCCCATGATTCTCACGTTCCCTAGCTGAAGCGCAGAGCGCCTCTGTCATGTAGGGTACAGAGATGGAGGAGGAGTGGCCATCAGCTACCTGAGCACTACCGTTCGACCACTGAGCAGAACCGTACGACCCCTTGAAACGTGAGAACGATTGTACAACACTTAAGGATGATGGCCTGACCCTTTGACCTGACTTGTTAAGCTTCAGGTTAAAGAGTTAAGCAATTATACCGAAAAATGTTGTACCGTTGGGCTCAACCAATTGAATTTATGCAAGACTGAACTTTTAAGGTAGACGCAATCTCTCTCTCTCTCTCTCTCTCTCTCTCTCTCTCTCTCTCTCTCTCTCTCTCTCTCTCTCTCTCTCTCTCTCTCTCTCTCTCTCTCTCTCTCTCTCTCTCTCTCGCTGATACAATCTTCCCATTTCATGACGGGTTCCTCCTATTCGTCTGGACGAGCAGAACACAGCCAAGAGCTTTGTCCACGTCGCTTCGGACGTCCTCAGTCAGTCCTCCCTACTCCAGGGGCGGGAGGGAGATACAGACATGGTTCATTCGTTCTCGAGATCTCGCAGCTTCGCTGGACTCGGTGTCGGGAGATAAAGGATGACAAGACAGATGAGAGAAGATGGTCTGAGGTATACCAACTGGTTGGCTATACTGAGGAAGCTGTGATGGGAGATCAGGGGTATAGACCGAAAGTTGTAGCTGTTGATTTTCATTCTCTTCTTCAGGCACTGATTCTGGGGTACTAGTGCCCACAGCGGGGGTTCTATTTTTGGCCTGTGAGAGGAGACAGGGTAATGCCATCTGCTCTTCAAGTGATGGAAGACAACGCCGCGTCTGTACGGGAGAGAATTAGTAATTCCAGTTGATTCCAACGTTCCCTGTGTAGGATGTACACGCTTGACAGATGTTGTGGTCTTCAGAGAAAGACAAAGACAGAGGAGAGTAACCATGATGGACTTGGGCGCAGCGCAAAACTGGAAGACACTGAAGTCAATCAGAGATTTTGCGTGATAAGAAGAAAGAAAACGTATCAGCTGCACAAAGCATCTCCATGTATTACACATCTCGCTACATGTCACTGGAGCACACATCATACATTTGCCACACATCAATCATCGCGCCACACATCACTGGAGCACACATCATACATTTGCCACACATCAATCATCGCGCCACACATCACGGAAGCACACATCACACATTTGCCACACATCAATCATCGCGCCACACATCACGGAAGCACACATCATACATTTGCCACACATCAATCATGGCGCCACACATCACTGGAGCACACATCACACATTTGCTACACATCAGTCATCGCGCCACACATCACTAGAGGACACACCACACAAATCACTGGCACACAAGACCCGGTATAAACTCATTCTTTGTCCATGATGAACCCAGTCGTGTGAGCCCTCGGGATCCACTCTGTTAGAAAATGGCCACTTGTTCTGCATGCAAATGGGGCACCAGTATGCAAATTACTTCCGAGACACAGCGAGGACCAGGGCTGGACGGAATGACTCTCGACTCTCCCTCCTCATGACCCACCACAAGCCTCACCCACCACCTCCCTCCTCATGACCCACCACAAGCCTCACCCACCACCTCCCCTCCTCATGACCCACCACAAGCCTCACCCACCACCTCCCTCCTCATGACCCACCACAAGCCTCACCCACCACCTCCCCTCCTCATGACCCACCACAAGCCTCACCCACCACCTCCCTCCTCATAACCCACCACTAGCTCACCACCACACCCCTCTCAACCACCAAGCCACAACTCCCCTCCTCATGACCCACCCCAAACCTCCACCACCACCTCCCTCCTCATGACCACCCAAGCCTCCACCACCACCTCCCTCCTCAAGACCCACCACAGCCTCACCCACCACCTCCCCTCCTCATGACCCACCACAAGCTCACCCACCACCTCCCCTCCTCTATGACCCCACCACAAGCCCTCACCCACACCTCCCCTCTCATGACCCACCACATGCCTCACCCACCACCTCCCCTCCTCATGACCCACCCCAAGCCTCACCCACCACCTCCCTCCTCATGACCCACCCCAAGCCTCACCCACCACCTCCCTCCTCATGACCCACCACAAAACTTGCTTAATTTAGGGATTGATATCAAAATACAACAAGAAATAATACAGCTGCAGAATGCCATGAAGTACAGAGCTGCAAAAAAAAAAAAAAAATGCTTTTTCTCAAACAACTGGAATGATCCGAATTGACCAGACGTAATGAGGGGAAATTGTTGATGCGATCTATCAATAACTTTAGCCATTCAACCACTTAGCTTTCAGATTCTCCTTTCCAAGTTAACTTCCATTTTAATCTGGCCGACTGGAGTTTTCTGAGAGTCTTTGTGACCAATCTTGTCTCGGCCGGGGAGCCATTGATCAAGGTGGTGCTCGAACGAGAGGCATTTCCTAGAAGCTTTTCCAGCTGCAGTATTCATACCTCCTGGACTCTCTGGAGCGTTGGTAGACGTTAAGTAATGGACCGGGGCCAAGTGCTGGTGATCTGAGAAACTAAGAGGAGAGCCAGCTTAGTCAGGAATGAATGAATGTCCCCGCCAGGAGCCAGCTCAAACTGGTACACAAGTGTTCGTGTAATGTGCCTCAC
>NC_092266.1:13453256-13478256 GCF_036320965.1 Panulirus ornatus | reverse complement strand
CTTTATACATAGGGTATAATACAAGTCTAATTTCTAAATTTTCGTTCCTCGTCCTTCCCATCTTCTTCTGTTCTATGATATCCAGCGTTTTTTCTTTCGTTCCAGTCATTCAAGAGTTGTCATGACTGATGGATCCACTTCATCCTCCATTATCCTGCTAACAATGGCATTCCTCAAGGCTCAGTTCTGTCCCCTACTTTGTTCCTTGATGGTTCCGTGTCGTTACCGCCAGAGCGTGACTCTATACACTCAAGCTTGGCTCGTGCCGGTACTGCCTTGCATCGCTCCATACCACACGGACCGGCACAGTCATTAAACTGAACTCTACTGATCATCAGCCACCTTCATACCTCCCTCCATCTCTCCATTACTCGCACTCGACTCCTTGTTCCATGTGAGCCTCGGCTGGGTAGACGTGAAATCAGGAAAATTATACTCCTAAAACCCAGTTCCTTTTAACCTCTTCTTAAATTCCTCTCCATGTTGTATCCTACCTTCAAAATCCTATTGTCAAACCATTCGATTCTTTCAAATTACTGAATCTGAATCTAAGTTCTGATGTTTCTCAGACACTCCGCGTCACTGAAATTGTTAAATCTACCTCAAAAAAAAGAGCAAGAAAGGATTCAGTTGAAATATCTGATAGATTTCTCTTAAGAGCAGGTACTCGACCTGTACACACAGAGAGGGCTGGGCTGTCCGTGTGTGGTGAACTGCTCACACACACACACACACACACACACACACACACACATCTGTGAGGCAAGGGAGGAGTGGAAGGGTCTTGTGCCGCAGTCACCGACGAGTTTATTGCACACCCGAACCTCCTCCTGTGAGGGGTAGCGCACAAGGATTACAGAGGTCACAAAGGGTTGGGGCACAGCTGAATCCCATAAACACAGAATGAAGTGGTATTAGATCCAGGCGAACCTGTATCAACGGATACCCTGTCGCCTCCCACACCAGAGTTATCTATAATCAGCAACATATCACTTACCATAAGCACCCAGGCGACATCCCGATCTAGCGACTCTTGAGAGAGGTTCTCTTTTTGCTGGCGTAAAACCAACACAGCGAAGACGCGTTGATCATAATCACCCCTTCATACCCGTTCCAATCTCTCTCTCTCTCTCTCTCTCTCTCTCTCTCTCTCTCTCTCTCTCTCTCTCTCTCTCTCTCTCTCTCTCTCTCTCTCTCTCTCTCTCTCTCTCTCTCTCTCTCTCTCTCTCTCTCTCTCTCTCTCTCTCACACACACACATACGACCTCCCCCGGATTTATCCCCGTCCTGATATGGCTCCATCCTCCCCCGCCTCTCCCCTCCTACTCCACGACCTCTCTAGATTCTGTGAGACGTTTCTGAAGATTTAAAGTTTTCCTGTTCAGTGGACACGAATAGGGAGATATCGCTTGACGGAGAGGATGGCGCTGTGAACAAAACACACTCGAGAAATACTTTCCCTCACACTATCCACTACTCTAGTTTAACACAGCTACGAAGGTTATGCAAGCAGACTATTCAACATAGCTAAATCGCCCACTGACTACATTTCCTTCAGAATATATAGGGTTCGTGGCGTTGTAATCTGTGCAGCACAACATAAGATGTCTGGCTTCATTATGATACTTCATATACAAATAACAAAATATGAGCAAATTGTTTGTGTCGTTGACATTTCTATCCACCTCTTCATAAACATCACTTTCCAGTGAGTGTCAAATGTTATACCTGCACTATACTTCGTCTTCCTGTGAAGGTCAGATGTCATACCTATCCCCTTCCAGTGGCAGCCAGTTGTCATGACTCCACTAAACATCCCCTTCCAGTGACAGTCAGATGTCATACCTCCACTAAACATCCTCCTTTCTCTTGGTTGACAGCTGTCACATCCTCGCCAAACATTTCTGTCTTGTGGTTTAAAAAGGTTTCCTTCTTCTTCTTCTTCTTCCTCAACATTCCCTCCCGACGGCCGTCGACGCAGACACTCACTACCTGCTCTCTAAACATCCTCGGCTGCGACGACCACAGCGCCCTCAGCTCGGCGGCCGTGGCGACAGCTCCGGCCAGCACAGGACGCCGCCGCCACCGCCGCCACTAACACCTATCAAGCGCCCGGCAGGATATTGATTGTCGATGTGGCCAGAGCCCGTAATCGCTAGCGTCCAGGTGAGCCAGTCCAGTCCAGCCCTCACTCTCTCCCTCCCTCCCTTCCTGTGCGGGGGAGGGAAGGAAGGGCGCTCACGCCACAGGCTAGAAGGGCTCCAGAGCATGCGTGTGGAGGGGCTCAGTGGATAGGCGGGAGGGGTCTTGTGCACAAGTGGCGGGGGCTCACTACAGGCAGGGGAGGCCTCATCGTGTACTATAGATGGGTCAGTGTTACGAGGAGCAGCGGAGCTCAACACAGGCAGGTTCAGGGCAGAGGGGAAACAGAGAGAAGAGAGACGCACACACAGGAAAGTAGACTATGTACATTGATACACTACGTCCACGTACATTGCGTGTTTACACAGACGGAAACTACTCAATACTTTCCTGTCAGTAGGTTTATTGGTTTACATTAGTTGGCTGAGTTTACCAGCCGGGGTGCACGAAACGTACCATTAGTTTATGTATGTCTTCATCCATTTATGTAAATTCTGTGACGCAGTGTAATGCATTCTTTTAGTATCTGTGTGGAAATTGTGATATGGGTTGACAGCAAATGAATTTCATGGTCCCTCTCCTTAAACCAATGGGTGTTGTACTGGTTTACAGCAGAAGTGTACTAGGGTACACACTATTACACTTCTAAGAGGCACAGGTTATTCTGTGAGGGTAAAAACCACAGAGAACTTTGATGTGTAGTGAACGAATGCACCTGTGTGTGTGTTTGTGTGTGTGTGTGTGTGTGTGTGTGTGTGTGTGTGTGTGTGTGTGTGTACTGGGGGAGGAAGGTTCGGGGCGAGGGGTAAGGTTATGATGGCTTGATCGTGGTGGGGGGAAAATAATTCCCTGCAGTTGTAGTGATTCTGAGAAGGAAGGGAGTCGCTCTTTAGGTCGGGGTGGTGGATAGAAGGAGGGAGACGGAAGAAGAGGGTGGGGGGGAGGCAGACTAAAGGGGATTGTGGTAAGAGTGAGTGAGGATAGAGAGAGAGTGAGAGAGAGAGAGAGAGAGAGAGAGAGGGGGGGGGGGACTGCTGGAGGATCGCAGAGAGAGATGAAAATAAGAAGGGTAGAATAGGAAGAAGATATGGATATAGGCTACTATGTAGAGATGGGCGGAAGGATGTCCTTTGTGGGCAGCTAGGAGGACTTGCAGGTGATGTAGCGACCTACGGACACACATAGTGCAATAAAACTGCAAATACAACAACACAGAAGTTACCCCTAATACTACGTACACGGCCTGTTGTGTACATCACTCACAGAAAATGGATGGCAACTGATTTAGAAAAGTCTGTCGATTCGCTTCCCACAGCTGACGGAGCCCACGAGATAAGATACTGAACTGATAAGACATCAAAGAGAATGATGGCATGCAGGCTACAAACACTACTTTTTTTTTCGTATCTATCACCCAGAATCCTGTGTATCTGGCCTTGGGGGAGACCCCACAACGTGGTTCACAGGATACAAAACCTCTCTGCTTGTGTGGAACACACCTACTAGAGCCTCGAGTCTGGTTGTGGCTACATGGACCAATGTGAGGTTCCGTGATGCTCCAGCAGAGTGGGACACGTGCAAGGTTCCTTACCCAAGCCTCGCGTCCTTCTGAAGGTAGTATAGGGTCGATCTGGCCTCGTTCTCTCAAGTGGGACTTGAGAGGACCCCTCTACAGTTGACAGGTTGGTTGACGCAGATGGTTATTGACGGGACACAGAGTGTCAGGGGCGACTCCCACCTGTTACTGATGTCGTCACAGCTACGGAGCTCCCTGCTAACTGCCTCTCCAGAGGCAGCTCCTTGTTACAGCCTCTACACACGGAGCTCCCTGTTCCGTCCTCCACACGGCTGTGAAGTTGCAGCTCTTTCAGCTGCAGCCAATGTCTGGAACCTTTTTATCCTCTATGTGGTAGATATCAAAGACAAAAGTCCGCCTTGAGGCCAGGCTTTATATGATGTATATTCATATAAAAGAGATATAAAGATAACGACAGAAGAGGAGGAATACTCTAAAGATTTTTGAGAAAACTGGGGAAAAAAAGAAATTTCCCTATGAAAAGGAATTATGTCTTAGTTGTTAACAAAGAGATGAGTGGGTGATGAGTTTGGCCAAAGCTTGGTGGTGTAGAGAAAGAAACAGACGTAACAACGGCTCATCCTTGAGTCGTCAATGTCCACACAGTAATCATGTGACGTAGTAGCTGGCTGGGCAGTACGGTACGTGACCTAGGTAATAATGGAGGAGACACACAAGTAGCCAATCCTAAAAAGCCCAAAAAAACAAAGCAAAATCTACAGATAAGCGACAGAGAATCAACACAAAGGCTTGAGGTATGTGGATGACATTGTGCGGTCAGATCCGATGACTTGAGACGTCGGGTTGTTCTGGATCACTTCTCTCCAGAACATATGACGAACAAGATCCTCCCTAGACGTTAGAACCTACACAAGGAAGGACTGATCCTTTGTTATAATAGGAGAAAAAAAAACTAATTTGAACGTGTATAAGGTGGGGTATGAAGAAGATACTACGGTAGAATGAAGAATGCTTTATTGTGATTTTTGGTGGAAGTACAAGAGGCAGTGAAGGAGATAAAAAAAAAAGTTATGAATGGCTTTTAGAAACGGAAAAGTTATGAATGGCTTTTAGAAACGGAAATGAAAAGATATTAGATCTTGAAAGCAGTGAACTTTTAAGCCAGGCTCCGTTTCCTCCACTGACAAGTCCTGTCCACATCTGAGTTAAGATAGTGCAGCTGTGATGATACGCAACGCAGATCGAACACGGAAATGAAGAAGAAGACTTGAGAGAAGTGGAAGAAAATGTAGTTCTAAGTCGTCAGTGTCTGAGTACATTTGGTTAGCTGAAGAAAACGTTGATGAAGAGGAGGAAAAGAAGGTAGGAGACGAGACAGTTCCCTGCGGGACACCGCTGTAGATAGAGGGAAAGTGGAAGAATTGTTGGACCATGATAAATCCCTGCTGGCTAAACTGGCTCTCAAGAAGGCTCTCGCCCTCGTGAGGAGAGAGGGTGTTATTACAGCTGCCCAACAACACTCTCCCGCCCTCTCTCCCTCCCTCTCACTCCTGCCGCTCGTTCATCTGTGCCACCGCCCGTCACCTCCACGCCCAACCATCGACCCTACTGCCTAGGGTGCACGGGAGCTTCTGTGAATGTACGTGTGTGTGTGTGTGTGTGTGTGTGTGTGTGTGTGTGTGTGTCGTGTTGCCTGTGCGTATTTGTGTGTGTTGTTGGTTGTCTTTGTACTTTGGATACCTGATTATTACTTATTTGTACGCATAAGGAGGACGTCTGTACCTCTTACCCTTACATTAGGGTCGTGCAGGTTCTTGCTTCGTTTCCAACGTTCCTTGTATTCACGTCCTCTCCCCTGAGCGTGCTCCACCTCGTGTCCACAACCCTGCTGGTGGATACGTGTTATCTTATCTCCATAGCGTCCTGTTAGGGGGGGGGTGAGGGGCCGCCCTTTGCGTAAAGTCGTTCACGTGTCCTTGGGATTATCAGTTGATTAATTGAATCTACGACTACTACTACTACTACTACTACTACTACTACTACTACTACTACTACTACTACTTCTACTACTACTACTACTACTACTTCTACTACTACTGCTGCTGCTGCTGCTGCTGCTACTACTACTACTACTACTACTACTACTACTACTACTGCTGCTACTACTACTACTACTACTACTACTACTACTACTACTACTACTACTGCTGCTACTGCTACTACTACTACTGCTGCTACTACTACTACTACTACTACTACTACTACTACTACTACTACTACTACGACATCTACTACAACAACAACAACGACAACAACAACAACAACTACTACTACTACTACTTCTACTACTAGCACTACCACTACTACTGTTACTACAACTACTATGACCAATACTAATACTACTACTGCTGCTACTACTACTACAGATGATGATAATGATAATGATAACAGTGATAATGATGATAATAATACAAGCAGTGGGTATATAAACATAGAAGTACTGGCGTGGTAATCTTCTGATTATAATTATCAGAGATGGTCACAATGGCGAGGTTAGGTCTGTATATGTAGCGGTCACTGCTAGATCACCAGATGCTACTAAGTCGTCAGCAACTCTTACTAGAAACCTAAAAAGGAGATATTTACGGAAAGGAAATGAGATAGCGTAAATGATATGCCAGATAACCCACCGACTTTTACCTTGAAGTAGCATTCATTTAGAAGTGTTAGGTTTGAGAGAGTGGTGTGTCGCCATTAACACTGCAATACTCGAAAGCGGATGTGGAAATCATGCGTGATCTTGGCCTTTGAAATGTCTGGGCGTCGGTAGGATTTCTGATGAGTTGGCATCAGGCTTTTCTCACTGAGTCCCTTGCCTTTGATTTCCCTTTGTTTTTCCATCTTCTGAAACACCTCTTTTCCATCCAACCGCAGTGACGTATGACATTGAAACAGCTCACAACCCAACCTACTCGACCCTATGACTAAACCCACCCTCAGTCCTGTGAGTCAAGCCACCATCCATCGTATGACTCAACCCACCCTCAGTCCTGTGAGTCAAGCCATCATCCATCGTGTGACTCAAGCCACCCTCAGTCCTGTGAGTCAAGCCACCATCCATCGTGTGACAACCCACCCGTCTCGAGAGAGGTAGCCCACCATGCCTCTCGTCTCGTCGTGAGCTGGGCAATAACCCGATGTGGGCCAAGATGGGAGTCAGGTGGCTTCACCATGTTTGTGGCCATTGAGTGAGGTGTGTGTGAGTTTGCCCGCCCGGGAGCTGCAGACTCTGGGTTAAAGTTGTTGTTGCCGCTGGGGAAACAGCCGCCAGTGGGGAGGTGAGGAGAGGAGGTGAGGTGGTCCTCCCACCGTCGGAGTGGAGACCAGCGAAGGAAATCCTGAGGATGGACCAACATATTACCCTCCAACGGGACGAAATTTGAAGACGGTGATGCAGAACTTTGCTTTTCTCTCGCGGGTTTTTTTTGGTGTGTGGGGAAAACTTTAGCTGAAATTAAATTTTTCGTCGTGTATCTCGCGCAGTGTCGCGAGCAATGGCTAATGTCGTTGGCTTACGAGCTGCCGACAGCCTCCGCAAATTCTGGTTCAAGGCCGTGACGTCATCACCCGCTGAAGGATGTATGAAGGATGAGAGGAATCATCCATCGCCCACGGTGCGCGCCGCTCCGCCTGCCTCCTGTAGAAGGCATGCACATCGATCCCTCCTTCTGTAGGTTGGTTTCGCGTCTGGTTGGGCTCTCGAGAACCCCCCTAGGCGTCTGGCCCGTCCCAATCACATGTCTCTCGGTCCAGATGGGACCCCTGGCGTAGGAGGGGGGGGGGGAGGAGACCTCCTGAGAACTGCTTTTGGCAGACACTGCCCTCCTCCAGGAGCGCCCCAGCCTCCTGCTTCGAGAATCTCGTTCATGACGACATTTTCACTGGCAGGGCATGATTATGTACGAACAAAGATACGAGGAAAGGCAGGTGAATGGGTGCTACACACACACACACACACACACACACACACACACACACACACACACACACTACTAATTCTACGACTTTCTCCCAGGACTTTACTTACCGATATATGGTTGAGGAACGATGAGAAAGGATACTACCCACGTTATCCCGCCTGTTGTAGGAGGCGACCAAGTGGGGCGGGAACCTTATGGGGAGGAAGGAACTGAAAGGCTGGCTTGCCATCGAAAGGAAGGAACGGTGGAAAGAACCAAGAGGGTGAGGCCACGCCACTGGGGCCGAGACACAAAGGCGAGCAAGTACAATATATGAGGAATGTAGCTGCTGGTTACGCCAGAGGTGGAGGGAGGGAGAGAGAGAGAGAGAGAGAGAGAGAGAGAGAGAGAGAGAGAGAGAGAGAGAGAGAGAGAGAGAGAGAGAGAGAGAGACCCCAAGCACTTAATTGTCCTTTTTTCTATACAAAGAGGCCACAGCCTGTGTGAAATAACAAGAGAGGCAGAACAAAGTGACCGCTTTGCCAGTCATTGTTTAGGAGTTTTTGAGGGACAGGGAGGGCATAGTGGTGGTGGCTGTTGGGGGAAGAGGGGGGAGAGGGTCATGGATGGGGGTGGGAGTTGTAAGGAAATGGTGGCAGAGCCAGTGGTGGCCACCACAGGTTGTGGTCTTTCTATCAATCTTCCTTAGCCGACAAATTAGAAGAGAAAAAAAGCAATGATATGATTTTCTTTATTTTGAAGGATAAGGTGTAATTGTCCTTCCTTTTTGGAGAGGAGTAGGACGTGAGCTGACCTTGTGTCTGGAGAGACACAGAAAGTGTACTCGTGTTGGAGTGAGAGGAAGACATAATTCTCCTGTTGGAGGGAGTGTGGAATGTGATTATTCCGTCATGAAGAGGTGAGGAGGACGCAATTGTCCTCGTTTCTCGGAGGGAGAGAGGAACGTAACTGTCCACGTCTTTGGAAGAGAAGGAAGTATCTGTCCTCGTTTCTGGAGGAGCGAGCAGCCCTAGGGAGGTTAGCTCCTGGTGGGTACCACGTGTGACAAGAGGGAGGGCGGGAACGGTCGCGACGGGGAGGGCCGAGGGCGGCTAAGGAGCAGAGAAGCGTACGGAAGATTGGAAAGGGGGCGGAGTGGGTGGCTTCTGGGGCGGAGAAAGGGAATGAAAAGTGGAGGGAAGAAAATGGAGCAAAGGATCGCTATGAACGTGGAAAAAAAAAAAATGGGCTTCGACTAGGTGGACGGCGATAGAAATTTTTCAGCTCCCACGGTCTGAGGTCAGAACTTAAACTGTTTGCCTCATAGTTCTTTTTACTTCTTTTATAACGGTATGAGAAAAGAAGGAGGTATTATAACGGTCAATCCCCATGTGGCACAGCCTCCACACAACAACCATAGGAAGCAGCGACCCAGTGGCAGGGACACATGCAAACAGCTCACTAGGGGCGAAAATAAAACTCGTATAACAGCCCTCTAGGATTCACTTCAAGCAGGAACAGGAAAAACGATAGATTCCTTTTGGACTGAGAAAGTCCTCGACGAGATCGTACTCCTTTCCGTCCATAGACGGTGATGCAACTTTGCCCAGGGTGGCGTGACCACAAGCGGGAGGAGTCCGGTAACGTCTGTGTGCTTATTCGCTTCGCGAGGATATACATTTCTTAATCTATATCAAAATATTCCTGCGTAAATGTAGCTGGTCACACAGAGCTGGTGGAAAAGAGACCGAAAACCTACCTGTCCTTCTACCCATGTGAACAATGGATGGGCCGCGGTGTGGCCGGGAACACAACAGTAGCTGAACCATTAACCTGTTATTGTCCTGTTGGGGTTGGTGGGCCAGGGAGGGCATGGGGGATGTGGGGATGGTTAGAGGTGGGGGAAGGAAAGTGTTTGTGGTGTGGCGGTGTGAGGACGTGGGCATCGGAGGGGGGTGGTGGCGAGGTGGTGGTGTTTCCTTAAATATTCCTCAACCAAGGAGCTAATGGGGTGAGGAGGGAGGAGAGGGGGACGGCAGCCATGCATATACTGGCCTTCGTTTTTTCTTAGTGGTGGAGGAGAAGGCACAGTCATTGCCCTCATCTTTGTAGGAGAGTTTGTATGCAAATGGCCGTAGTTTTTCTTTTGGAGGTAGAGGGGTACGAGACTGTTCTCGCCCTGGAGGGGGAGGGGTACGAGACTGTCCTCGCACTGGAGGGGAAAGGGAACAAGATTGTCCTCGTACTGGAGAGGGAGTAGGACGAGACTGTCCTTGTACTGAAAGGTAAGGGGGACTAGACTGTCCTCGTACTGGAGAGGGAGGGGGACAAGATTATCCTCGTACTGGAGGAGGAGGGGTGCGAGACTGTCCTCGTACTGGAGGAGGAGGGGTACGAGACTGTCCTCGTACTGGAAGGGAGGGGGACGAGACTATCCTCGTACCGGAGGGGGAGGTGGGCGAGACTGTGCTCGTATTGGAAAGGGGAAGGGGAGAAGACCGTCCTCGTAGTGGAGGGGATGGGTCGAGACTGTCCTCGTCCTGGAAGGGGAGGGGTACAAAACTGTCCTCGTACTGGAGGAGGAATGGGACGAGACTGTCCTCGTACTGGAGAGAGGAGACGTAATAGTCCTTGTTTTTTTTTTTTTCGGTGGGGCTTCGGGGGTCGTAATCCTCCTCGTTTTCCGAGGGGAACGGAAAGGTAATTATCCCCGACTTTTTTCTTTCTGGAGTTAAGGACGAACATTTTCTCCCCGCTCCTGGGGCGGCGGGTGAGACGAGGGAAGCTACTCTACCCCGTGGCTGGTACACCACATGTAGGCTGCTTCCTCCTTGATGTTCTACGCGAACCTGAAAGCGCCAGAGAGAGAGATAGAGCAAATACCAGTGAGGCACACACATATGACTGTCATCGTCTCGCAAGGGACGAGAAAGGTGTGGGGAAAGGTCGACGTGGAGTAGGTGGAGTGAGGATGAGAGCAGGGATGGAGGCGGAGGATGGCTAGGACGGCGGGAAAGAGGCGGAGGGTGACTAGGAGGGTGGGAAAAGGGCAGAGCGTGGCTAGGAGGTGCGGGAAAGGGGCGGAGCGTGACTAGGAGGTGCGGGGAAATGGGGCGGAGGTTGTGAGGGGTCGCATTCCTGGTGGGCGACCAGGACGAGTTTCTAATTGACTTCTGTTTACTTTGGCGGAAAAGATTAAGAAAAGGAAAATACCAACAGAACTCCCGAAAACATATGGGAATTTAGTTAGGTTATAATGCATTAAAAAATGTGGAAAATCAACGTTAAGGTTATAAAAGACGAAATAGGACAGGTTGAGTTGGATATGCTACATAAGGTTAGAAACAGAGAACCGTGTTAAGATAGGTTGTCGCAGGTTAGAGGCCTGTGGGACTGTGCTTACGTGGGGCTAGGTTGGGTCAGACGCATCTGGAACTGTGCCTGCCTCCTTTAGGAGGTCAGTAATTACGAAAATTACACAGTTTCATCTCCCGCCTCATTTTTACTGCAGTCAGTTAAAGTTTTATGGCTTCATTTTACGGTGCGGTGGCCAGGGTCATGAGGCCGACCGGGTGGAGGAGGAGCAGGAGGAGCTGCTCCTCCTGCTGGAGGCGATAGTGGTGAATGTGATGGTAAGATGCCCTCCCGGTGGCCTGGATCAGTCCTGACCACTTTGACTCCTATTCAGGTCCAGTACTGTACAGTAGCATTTTGGTTTAGGTCGAGTCCTACTCAAACTCGATTCCTGCTTGAGTCGAGTCTTAACCAGTGACCAGTTCTGTTCAGGCTGACTTTCTGTTGGGTTGTTAAGTTCTGCTCACGTCGAGTCAATCTTGTTCTAGGTCTCGGAAGCCATCCTCTTGATGGTCATGCCGGAAATTGCAGCACACAAGAAGCTCTTTCTTAATACAGTGAGGCTTACAGTGAAGAGACGGCAAGCAATATCATTTATGTTTTACTTTAATCGCCTTTGATATTAGGCATCTGTTCTAAGCAGTTTCCAACAGCTACTAAGTGGAAATTATGGTTCCTCCTTGGCTAATTGCCTCTAAGAAAGACCATCTTAAATTTTCTGTTCTGTTAAGTTGGTTTAGTTTGGGTTGGATGAGCGTTCACTCCCGGCGCCGCCTCTTGCCACTGAACGAGCTGACGGAACGGAGAATCAATGTATCATCAGCCAATGGCCGCCTCGCTTCCATACCGAGTTGATATATGTAATGGATATGTGCTCATGCCATCAGCTAATCAGCTCCTCACTTAGATAGCAGCTTAAACTCACACAAGACCTATACTTACTCACCATCTAACGAGCTCTTCGCTTACACACACCATCTCAGTCCATCCACTACTTCGGCCTTTTTTGAGTTCGGCTCAACCATTTCCTTCCGTCATATTTGCTTCTCCTGCCCGCTCCATCAGTCCTCCAGACTGGGATTCAGGCTCATCAGCTTTAGGTAGAGAATCCCTCCCTGAGGACAGTTTCTTCAGGGCAATTTGCAAGTCCGGGTACGGAGCACCAAATTACCAGCGAATATGCTGGCCCACTTGTTTTCCAAAGCGGCCTCCACGACTGTCTCCGTGCCCAAGTGCGAATTTTACCGCCGGTCTTGAGTAGGGAGGAGGGTGAGTGCTGGCAAAGTGTGGGGTGAGGGGAGGCGAGGTGTTTGGTGGAGGGTTGGGAATTAAGGCATAGGCAGGCAAGGGAATTAGAACCCTCTGTCTGTCAGGGATGATGTCACTGTTAATTACGTTGTGGCTCACCCCTCTGGGGGCGCATAAGGCCTCAAGTTTATTAAACTAATAATATTGTAACATGGGGGAAGGGTGAGTGGATGGGGGGAAGAAGTCCTCCTTGGGGAGCTCCATCCTCTATCCCTTCCCTCCATGTTCCAGTGTTGGTTTAATAAACCTATGGCCTCGTGTGACCCTCACCACGGATAAGCCATAAGGTTATAACAGAACGGCGTCAGACATGACAGACGCTCCATCCGCTAAAAGCATTTTTCAAAAATTTCCCATTTTTACTTTCCTTTCTGTCAGTTCGTATCTCTACATTTTTCTCTTGCTTCACAGTGAATGATGAACTAATTAAAACAAACTTTTATTTCTATTTTTCAATCATGTAATGGACGTGCGTGGCTGTAGTGGAAAAGCCTCCTGTAGTGACCCGGTGAGGTCGAGGCCACCAAGCAATAGTGACACAAGCTTCGCCGTGCTGGAATGCACTTCTCTGTGCTGGACCGGATTTTGCCGCACTGGAATGGATTTCGGTGTGCTGGACCGAACTTTGCCGTGCTGGATTGGACTTCATTGGACTTTCATCGTGTCAGCTGGGGTAGGTGTGTACCCCGTTTGAGTCAATCAGACTAAAACCTTCTCCTCAAGGGCTTGCAATCGCTCACTCCTGGTCCAGACGTTCTTACGCTTCCTATTCTCCTTCTGATGTGTCCGCAGCACACACGCACCAGTCACAGGAGTTGTCAATGGCCTTAATCCATGGCACTAGAGAAGGAGTCTTGGTCTTGAGAGCCATACTCAGAGAACCACTTGCCAAGTTCATCAATGACCAGACCTTTGGAAGTTCCAGGAGATGGAGTTACGTCGTCTGACGTGAGGGAACTTAGAGAATCTGGAGGCTTTGTATTTTGTGATAACAGAAGTGATCGAGGGCACGTACTGCATACATACAGACACGACGATGTACAAGATTGAAGCCTGGTAGAAGATTTCTATAGCCGACGAGTACCAGGGTAGGTTCAGATGTAGGACAGTGAGAGTGAGGTTATGAAGGATGAAGGAGAGGAGTTTGGGTCCATTTTGAGTAGTGGTGGTGTCCCCAAGGGCAGGGTGGCGTGAGCTGAGGTCCCCTATATAGATAAGTTTCTGAGATCTGTGAGGGGGACATTGTGTACAGTGTAGTTTACTTGATCTAATTACAGACGTAAAGGTGACCACTATTAATGATAACTCTAAGTAGATGTTGTAGGTTATTAGGGAAGTCAGGTTCACAGTTCAGATCATGAGGGATGCGATTGTGGACGTAGGTGACATGGCCATTTCCCCTAGTGTTCTCGTAACAATCATATCCTGATATACTGAAAGCATAGGGAGGGCGTGTTAAAGGGAAAGGTTCCTAAATGCAGATTATGTTGGGTTAGTCATGTTGGGTATAGAATATGTTGTGTGGTCAAGTCTTGTCTTAAGACCACATATATTCTCGTTAAGGGGCCGTACTACTGACTGTCCCCAGTACACTCGTTCAGATCTTAATTCTCATCATTAACTGCATCAAGAATGTGTCAGAAATGTGACTTATTTGCCCTATCTACTGCGCTATTTTCTAAGATTGTTTTTACCTGTTTCGCAGTGGATTGTTTTCCTTGAGATTTTAGATCCTGCATTCGCTCCTGAATCTTATGCTGGCTCAGGTTGCTTGCCATGTAGGTAGGACTCCCCAGATCCCTCGTCAGGAGTTGAGGCCTGGTTGAGCACCTCACCTGTTGAGGTAAGGGAGGCCAAGGTATCTGATGTAGCCACCTACTGCAGTTGTCCCTGGATGTCGATGACGGCAGCAATGATATCTCCCACCTGACGCTCCAGCCTTTCCATCCGTCGATGAAGCTCGTCCAGCTTGTCCTTGTCAACGTATCGTGTGTGTGTGTGTGTGTGTGTGTACCCTGTGCGCAGCAGCACCCCTGTCAAGGATGACTGGGGAAGCAAAAGGAGAGGGGCCAGACACCAGGTCGTGGTCCCCGTTTTCTCCACCCTGTCTGGTGGGTGAAGGGGTTGCAGGGTCAAGGTCCTCTTTTTCCTGGCTGAGGCCATATGATAAGGTGGCAGGACGGGAAGTCATGTGCCTAGGTGAAGAGTCGGGGGTGCCACACGGCAAACCCCTTCCTGTCTACATCTGGGACACCTGAAGTGGATGGAGGACGCAGGTGCAGGGGGGAGTGTCTGAAGGCACCTGGAGAGGTCGGAGGGAGCATGATCTGGCCTCGTGCTCCCCAATGCAAGAAATGTGTTTTACTACTTAGGAAGTTTTTGGAGATATGTCCAGCGTTCCAGCAGTGGAGGTAAAGTGTAGGACCCGGTGTCTCGAGTCGGAAAATGAAAGGCGGAAACCAGTCCCTCCCTGGAAATTGATGTTGTGTGGGAGGTGGTTCCTCCTCCTTTCCATGCTACTACAACATGGTTAAGGGGCTTAACGTGTTGCGTGAATCCCCTCGCAGAATGTATCCCCTCCATGTTCTTGACATGGTTAAGGGAAAGGCAATGGGGGTACCGTGTTAGTAGGTATTCTGGAACTCCTTCGACGCGCTGCAACATCTTGGTTGATGAGGTTAATATCAGCTGCGTCTTCACGGACACAGCTGCGTCTAGTAGCGTTTGCATAATACGATCGATGTAGACATGCCTCGCTCCAGTGGTTGCTGGACGTACACCACCGGATCACTGGATGAGTGAAGAGATTTGGCTGGTGTGGCTTGGCGGCAGAGTTCTTCCGAGGCAGAGTCGGTGTTGGGTGGAAAAGAAAGTCCTGCATACTTTCCTCGAGATACAAAGCGGACGTTTGTCTTCGAGGTTGATGGTTCTGCGCGTTCTGGGGTTGATCTCTCCGGCGTAGGATTCTCCGGTATGGGTGGAGGGTTGGAAACGACCTGACGTTAATCCTGTGAACCACCTCGACCCAAGCAGTAACCTGGGTCTCTCAAAAAAACAATAATCCTTGTGACCTCATATGACCTGGATTAAAATCTTAAGTCAAAGGTCTGGTACCTGAGCAGATAGGCAGTTTCTACCTTTACAACATATGGTTCATCACACCTAACACTTCCTACCTGTCAATGTCCTTATCTGATCCTGGAGGGGATCAGCTCAAACGAACCTGACCGTCATGTCTGCTTAAGCAACGCCCTGGTGTGTGAGGTGGTTCGAGCTCACGTACATAGTTCGAGTCATTCCATCGGCAGCAATCGAGCTGTCTGCTACCCCAGGAGTCACTAACTGGCTCTCCGACGTTAAGGTTCCCTTCGCCTGGAAACGTCCACCGTCTGACTCCCGTCTCATCCTCTGGCAGGAGTTCTGTGGTGCCTTACCTCCCACGGCCTCCTCCGGCAGGAGCCCCACTGGAACACCGTCGACGCCCGTCTCCTGCAGCAGCCTTAGCTGCAAGGCATTCGACCTCACCATCACCCTCATGCAGCACAACTCATCAGTGGCAGCTGCATCTTTCCATTTGGTCCAAAGAACCTCAGCAACACCTCCTCCATTCTACCGCACCGGCAATACAGCTACGGGACTTCAGCAACGTCTCCATACTCCTGCTGCACAACCTCGGGACCTCTGCTGCGCAACCTCCTTCCTGCAGAGAGAGAGAGAGAGAGAGAGAGAGAGAGAGAGAGAGAGAGAGGGAGGGAGAGAGAGAGGGAGAGAAAGAAAGAGGGAGAGACTACCTGCCTTTTGGGATTATGCCTTAGAAAAAAAATATTAGATAAGCATATCAGAGAAAATTGTATGATCACGAAAAGGAAAGAAAAAAAGAAATCTTTTCAGTGACCTACCAGAGAGCGGGAGGTGAGGAGAGACATGACGTCAGTTGACTATAAATTCGCCTCCGGGGAGCAGGGAGGTGAAAAACGCTCCCCTCACCCATCTGGACAAGACCATCACATACACTTCAGGCTACCAGCTGATACGTGTAATCCTCCTGACACATTCTGAACATCTGTATCTCCATGACTCTCTACCTCCATGTGAATCCAATGCTTTCCCATCCATTTTTTCATCGTTAGATAAAGGAAATCTTCAGTCCCCTCCAAGCTGGAGATCATTACATCTATCATCCCGTAACATTAAGCGATGCTCTCCCCTCGTGACGCCTATTTCCACTCTCGCTCACGTCACACACCGCTGTTACGGGTTCTCATCTGTGGTCGTTACATTACCCGCCCGCTGGCGGAGGCCCCACTGCCACCGCCACCATGCCGCCCCCCTCTCACATTCACTCGTTCATCACCAGCAAATACCCTTGTCGGGGCGGCGGCTGCCACCAGCCACCGCTGACACCTGGGGCACACACACCTCCCCCAGCAGGCCAACCTCGACCGTGGAACCCGCGGGGAAAAGAGACGTAATCCTGATGTGGGGGCCAAGCACCGCGTGGGAGTCATTTCTTCGACTCGTGGCTGAACACTCGACATGGTTAAGCTGCCGTGACAAATGGAACTTAGCAGCTGATGGTGGGAGGTGGGTGGGTTGTGGGGTGGGTCGGTGGGTGGGTTAGGGGGTGGGTGGGGGGCGTGGGGAGAAAAGGAGAGCCAATCGAGACCAGTAGGAGGGAGGAGCCAGATTATGGGGGGGCCAGTGAGAGGGAGTGGGGAGAAAACGTAAAAAGGGAGAAGGGAGAGCTTGTTTTTCTGCCCTGGTGTTGGGTTGGGAGAGAGAGAGAGAGAGAGAGAGAGAGAGAGAGAGAGAGAGAGAGAGAGAGAGAGAGAGAGAGAGAGGAGACTCTTCTGCCTTAATTTCTTGAGAGCAGAACAGAGAGGCTTTCTTCTCGTCATTATTTTCTCCTTTCTAAATCTAGACTTGCGTCGCGTGTGCGGGCTCCAGCTGAGTATAGGCATACAAAGGATCATAGAAGCAGATGAAAGGTAAGAGAATAAAGAAGAAGAAGAAGAAGAAGAAGAAGAAGAAGAAGAAGAAGAAGAAGAAGAAGAAGAAGAAGAAGAAGAAGAAGAAGAAGAAGAAGACGGCATGTAAAAGGAGAAATAAAGGATGAGAGAGAGAGAGAGAGAGAGAGAGAGAGAGAGAGAGAGAGAGAGAGAGAGAGAGAGAGAGAGAGAGAGGAAATTCCAATGGTTGGGAAAGTTTAATGACGGAGCGGCTCAAGAAGTGTAGCCAGACGGGCCTAGAGCGTTAATAACGTGAGGCCCAACTCGCCTACCACTGTCTGGCCGGTCGATCCATCAGCTGCCTGAACCAGACCTGACGGAGGAGCCATGGCCAGCAAGAACGAAGGAAACTACCCAGAAGAAGCGGTAGATAATACAGGAGGCGGGGTGTGTCTGGTGTGTGTGTGTGTGTGTGTGCGTGTGTGTGTGTGTTGTTAGGCAAGGCTGACCAAGGCAGACGGCCCTGTGTCCCACCGGCTTTGTGCTTCATCCCCTGTGTAAACACCCGCCAGCCTTCTGTTTATACCCTCGCCTCTGTGTACTATACACCTCTTCACCCCACCCACCACCCTACCATCCCTCTGTGCACCATCTTCTCCCTCTGGACTCCCTTCCTCTGCCCTTCCCTATCCTCCCCTACACCCTCGCTTCGGTGTACTTCCTTCCTTCTCAAGACCCTCTGTCTATACTCTCTCCCCAGCTGCTCTTCACACCTGCTAAAGACACCTTCCTCCCCCTCCTTCTCCATCTTCGCCATCGTACATGTGTTTTCCTTCAGCACCCCAGCCTATATTTCCCTCACCACCCCATACATCGCTCCCTCACTCATCCTCCTTCTTCCTTAAGACAGGATCTTCCTCCTCCTCCTCCTCCTTCTTCAATCCTCCTGCCAGGTCGGTGCCTGCTGGGGCATTAAAGTGACAAGCGAGCTATCAACGTGTCCCATAAAGTCGGTTGTTCCCAGTCTCCTGGAGGGGCGTCTGGTCGCTACGGGCCTTTTCCACCCCGGCCAGGTATCGCTTCCCAGAATAGATGATATATTTTTTTTTCCTCTCTCTCTCTCTCTCTCTCTCTCTCTCTCTCTCTCTCTCTCTCTCTCTCTCTCTCTCTCTCTCTCTCTCTCTCTCTCTCTCTCTCTCTCTCTCTCTCGTCTCCTACGAGCTCCCTCACAGCCTCCCCTCTGGAAGACCGTGCTGTCTATGTGGTTGTGTAGTTACCTGTCTATACACATGGGGTGGGGGAGGGAGTTCCACACGTGTAAATAAAGTAAACAAAGAACAATTTACTGGATTTAAAGAGACATTCGGCTGAAGATACACAGATGAAGCATTACAGACATCACAGAACTGGGAGGGTATAATAGTAACCAGTTAACTCATCATAATAGATCCTAAGGTTGAGGTGAGGCTAGGTAGTTCCACGCTTTGGACAAGCACGTGAGTGAGGCAGGGCTGCATAGCTAAAGTGACAGATATACGGAAAGTTATCCAAAGTAGATACATCATGCACTAAGTGACGATTAGGTGAACATTAGGTGATGAATGATTATAGTGATATGGTACTTGACATACCATGTGTGTGTGTGTGTGTGTGTGTGTTCTCTTCACAGTGTATATTTCCCCTCCCTCTTTTCCTCACCTCTCTCTCTCTCTCTCTCTCTCTCTCTCTCTCTCTCTCTCTCTCTCTCTCTCTCTCTCTCTCTCTCTCTCTCTCTCTCTCTCTCTCTCTCTCTCTCTCAATCCGTCTACCCCTTCTCTTCCTGTGTTTTATCCTCTCACCTCTCACCTGCTCACTTTTCCTTCCTTTTTCTCCCCTTCGTTCCCCTTCCATGTTACTCACATGCTCCGTTACCCCTCACTGCCAGGGGCGTTCTGCAAAAATTAGGAAATGTGAGCCTACGAGACAACAAGGAACATTATTTCATTCTCCCCCGTTTTCTAACAACGATGAAATCTAATTTTCTTTTATGATACGTATATCATGTTATTGGTCCTTAGCTTTGCGAATCACTTTTGTATCTGTGCATTTATACATGTCATTGAATATTCTATTTTGGTCGTTCAAGGTAAAATCGTAAATCCCGACAGATAGTTAGATACAAATATGCTTTTCTAGCCTGGAATGAATGACTTGAGCAACAGAGTTCTCTTTCAGTTTGAGAATATCAGGGTACATACCTAGAGGTAGGTGGAGGCAAGCATAGTGGAGGGTACAGTGCGTATACAATACATTACATGGGGGGTGACAGGACGCAATTTCACAGTCACTAACCCTACGTAATTATGAACGAGGTGCAGGCGGATTCGACAGGTTCCCCACCTCCTCCTCTTGTGGTTGCGAAGCCACGACTTGTATTGACGAATACGGACGGAGACAAGTGTTCCAAATGATATCAATTTGATTTCAGTTTGAACAGTTCTGAGAGAAAGCGAACCCTCGTTTTTTTTTCTTCATCTTTATTGTAACATTAACAAAGTCCTCTTTTTATCAACTTCAATCGTAAGCTTTTAAGTTCAGTGAGATGAGATAAGGACTGGTTGGTTTTAGTAAAGTGCAGTTAAGTTTCAGAAAGAAGTGATGCGATAACCAACCCACACAAGTCGTGTTCGATCAGTTCGCCGACAGCTGTGACGTTCTCCTTCTAGACATCGATCTATATCACTGTCACATGCTTCTTGAAGTCCCCGTAATAGAATGTAAGTCCTCTTTCACCTCCTTGGGTTTCCAACGGGCTCTCGGGAAATATGGAAAAAAAAATGTACGCCTATGTAATGGAGTCTTTGAAGGTCCAACGTTTGGTTCAAACTTTTCCCTAGAAAAAGTTCGATAATCTGAGTTATCTTTCTCTCGTGGGTTATCTTTCCTTCATGGGTCATTTACGTTCTGCTCTGTCGGGCTCTCTGTAGGAGCGAGTAGAGTTCCTGAGACACATTGTCTTCCTCCTGCGCCACACAGACGGAGGTTCCTGGAACAGCAAGAGTCGAAGAAAGAAAAGAAGCTGAAGAAAATCAACTTGAACTCTGAGAACTGTCTATCAGGCCTCATGAGAATTACAGAGATTCGTCAGTGGCACTTCAAGAGCCCCCAAATTCCTTTCCGAGATCCTTCCATCCTCCTTGTTATCCTGGAAGGATTTCGGGAGTTTCTCAGCCTTGTCTGAGTTGGCCTTTAGTTTCCAAGACTTACTACTACTTACAGAGTTCAGTCCATTATATTGCTGGAACAATGTTAACCTATTTCATCTGTCTTTAATTCTTTCGTATCTATTCCGATAAACTCCAATATAGGCTAATAATTAAATCATGTAAACTATAACTTAAAAATAACTCTATCCAATACGACTCTCGTTATTTTCACCAACGTTTTTTAAAACGTTTTACACAAAGTTGTCCTTAATTATTGCCTTTGTTTTTGTTCTACACTCTCACTGGACCCATCAGTCTCTCGTTGTTTATCTGTCTTTGTATTTGTGTAGCATCAGTCATCCGGAGACTTTACCACCGCCCTACACTCCTTTGTTTATCTGACGCGTCCTGTGTCTGGCTCCCTCCCTGCTCCACCGCCTCCTTATCATGATATATTTCCCTCTTCATTATGCCTCCCTGGTGCCGCCCGCCTCACACCTCACGCCTCCTCTTTCATCTCGGCTGCCACACACTTTTACCTCTACTCGACCTCATCAAATTTCACATTCTTGGCTATATATATATATATATATATATATATATATATATATATATATATATATATATATATATTTTCTTTTAAACTATTCGCCATTTCCCGCGTTAGCGAGGTAGCGTTAAGAACAGAACTGGGCCTTTTTTGGAATATCCTCACCTGGCCCCCTCTTTTCCTTCTTTTGGAAAATTAAAAAAAAACGAGAGGGGAGGATTTCCAGCCCCCCGCTCCCTCCCCTTTTAGTCGCCTTCTACGACACGCAGCTAATACGTGGGAAGTATTCTTAATCCCCTATCCCCAGGGATAATATATATATATATATATATATATATATATATATATATATATATATATATATATATATATATATATATATATATATATATTTTTTTTTTTTTTTTTTTATACTTTGTCGCTGTCTCCCGCGTTTGCGAGGTAGCGCAAGGAAACAGACGAAAGAAATGGCCCAACCCCCCCCATACACATGTACATACACACGTCCACACACGCAAATATACATACCTACACAGCTTTCCTTGGTTTACCCTGGACGCTTCACATGCCTTGATTCAATCCACTGACAGCACGTCAACCCCTGTATACCACATCGCTCCAATTCACTCTATTCCTTGCCCTCCTTTCACCCTCCTGCATGTTCAGGCCCCGATCACACAAAATCCTTTTCACTCCATCTTTCCACCTCCAATTTGGTCTCCCTCTTCTCCTCGTTCCCTCCACCTCCGACACATATATCCTCTTGGTCAATCTTTCCTCACTCATTCTCTCCATGTGCCCAAACCATTTCAAAACACCCTCTTCTGCTCTCTCAACCACGCTCTTTTTATTTCCACACATCTCTCTTACCCTTACGTTACTTACTCGATCAAACCACCTCACACCACACATTGTCCTCAAACATCTCATTTCCAGCACATCCATCCTCCTGCGCACAACTCTATCCATAGCCCACGCCTCGCAACCATACAACATTGTTGGAACTACTATTCCTTCAAACATACCCATTTTTGCTTTCCGGGATAATGTTCTCGACTTCCACACATTTTTCAAGGCTCCCAAAATTTTCGCCCCCTCCCCCACCCTATGATCCACTTCCGCTTCCATGGTTCCATCCGCTGACAGATCCACTCCCAGATATCTAAAACACTTCACTTCCTCCAGTTTTTCTCCATTCAAACTCACCTCCCAATTGACTTGACCCTCAACCCTACTGTACCTAATAACCTTGCTCTTATTCACATTTACTCTTAACTTTCTTCTTCCACACACTTTACCAAACTCCGTCACCAGCTTCTGCAGTTTCTCACATGAATCCGCCACCAGCGCTGTATCATCAGCGAACAACAACTGACTCACTTCCCAAGCTCTCTCATCCCCAACAGACTTCATACTTGCCCCTCTTTCCAAGACTCTTGCATTTACCTCCCTAACAACCCCATCCATAAACAAATATATGCGTGTGTGTGTGTTGGCAATAGTTTACAGTGGTGCGCGTGGTCCAGAATTTGCTGGTAACCACGAGGAAAATGAAACACAATAAGTTCCCAAGTGCACTTTCGTGTAATGATCACAATATCAATAGACCAAAACAAGAATGAGATAGAAGACTTAGAACAGTCAGTTTATATACAAAGAAGAAGCGAAGCTAAGACGCCATTGGCAAACAAGTGTTTGTGGTTGGTGGTGTTCGTGTCTGGCACAATACCTGTCACAGAATTTTACTATATGGACAGGACAGGGAATCCTTTGCAAATTTAGCTTACGACAAAGTTATCAAGTTTGTATAGACTTTCACTAATATTCATGTTACAGTTCTTTGTGTACTTGATAAAAGAAGATTCAATTATATTTCTTTTGGTCAAGGCGTTATAATTGATAAATGAATTACCGTACTCCAGTCAATACAAAGGCCATAATATTGACACGATAGAACAAGGCATTTGATTTTTGTCCTGTTCTTATTCTATATCTATGTTGCTCAAGTCATACGTAGAGATTCTTATCAGTCTGCCCAATATTAAACATATCACAGCTTTTACAAAGGATTCTGTAAACACAGCAAGCAGAACTTCCTGGCCAGTTTTTGATTAAGATATTCTTCATAGTATTGTTATAGCTGAAGACTACATTAAAGGGTTTAAGAAACCTGGGAAGTAACACAAGATCATCACTAAATGGGAGAACAAAAAGATTCTTGATATTAAGAGGAAGTTTGAGGCTAACTCTATAAAATGATATCTTTGCCAACTTATGTGATTTATCAACGAAAGATCTAGGATACCTTAACTTGGATCCAATAGAATATATCTTCTCAAACTCATCATCAATGAATTCTGGACTACATACACGTAATGCCCTAAGGAACATAGACTGGAATGATAAATGTTTAACTCTGTCATGTTGAGCTGAATAGTGATATATATAAGAACAAACATTGGTGGGTTTTCTGTATATGCTAAACTTAAACATGTTTCCATCTCCATCGATCATGCAATCTAAAAATGGTAACATACAATTTTCACTTCCACAGTAAATTTTATGGAAGGTACTAAATTGTTGAGTAAAGGGAGAAATGTTTGCAAATTTTTATTTGTTGACCAAACACAAAGAACTTCGTCTACAAACCTAAATCAGGTTGCCTTAAAGGGTAAGATATCCCTGAGTAATTTTGTTTCAAGGAATTCCATGTAAAGATTACTTAATACTGGTGAAAGATGGTTACCCAGCGCCATACCAGATTTCTGAGCATAATATTCTCGATTAAAGTGAAATAAACACACACACACATACACACACACACACACACACACACACACACACACACACACACACACACACACACACACACACACACACACACGCTTCTATCTATCTATCCATCCCTCTATCTATTTATCTAGGTAAGTACACATATGCAGACATATACAATATGTACTGTTTGTTACATATGTCATTGTTCCTAAAATCGGTGTAATCAAATTAACACAGTCTCTAAAGCAACTTCAAAGTAACAGCACGTTACCCAAAAGCTTCCTTTTTCGTAAACGTAATCTATATCATTTTTGCCGAAGTACTTTTCCCTGAGTGGCAAAATTGTATTTTGTATTTTGAACCTTATTACGTCCCTGTGTGGCATCACTGTCTACTTCCTCCCAGTCTGGCTCTTTGATGCTGCTGCTCATCTGACTCATCTCTACGAAAATTCACGGCTTCAAAGTCTGAGCTACAAAGTTACGCATCAAAGCCGAGATTATTGGAAGACTCCTCAAAGCACAGGGGGGAAGACTCGTTTTCATATCCTGCTTCTTGTATGGCTCGTACTTCCCACCCGGCTGCCTCATATTGTAGGAACATCTCGCTGACCTTTTAGCCGATCTGACGCTTCAGACTCAAATTAAGGCACCAACGTAGTCATAGGAAAATCATAAAACAATTGGTTATACTTCATATAAGAACAAATATAATGCGCACAATAGAGTGATGAAATCATAAGTGTTCGATGGTAAGATATCGAACTCACATATCTGAGCCTAACCTCGGTCGGTCTTGGTTCTTGTGGGCCCAGATTTATTTGTCCTAGGTAGCCAGTATTTAATATGGTCCCAACGTATTTAGTCAAGGTAACTCCATCCACATCCATGAAAGTCTATGTTCTCATAGTTTACACCGTATCTACTCTAGGACATTAGAAACTTACCTGGGATTATGTAGGTTGTTGTTGGTTCCAAAGCATTTAACCCAGGAAAGCAGAACGTAGAATATATAACAGAAATTAGTATGTAGGTTCCATCGTATTTAACCTCGAAGATCAGAACCTATATTATGAACAGTGTTGGGCTCAGGGTCCCTCCTTGTGGGGTCCTTAAGGCTTACGTTAACGAGTCGCTGGTGGCGAATGTGAACAGGACTTTGGAATGGCCGTCGGACAGGTACCTTCTTGAGGCAACAGATATTCTACAAACTAAAAACTAAGAATCTAATATGCTGTATGTT